>NC_045546.1:82309459-82347699 GCF_009769535.1 Thamnophis elegans
CCACAGCCATTCGGTCTTGTCAGGATTGTAAACTGTAACAAAAGGAGAAGTAAGACCCTCATCTCCTTATAAGGCTTTCTCCTCAAGGTAACCACTAAGAAATGAGTTAAGTATTTCTGTGTTGCAATGCTTTTGAGAACGTATAAGAAAATGTGCTTTGATGATGAAGGTGGTTCAGAACTTGCAATGCTAGCCATGGGCTAGCTTTCTGAACCTGGCTGCCAAATAAACTTTTCCTGTGTCTTGAGAAGTCTAAAGCCTGTCATTTTCTGCAACACTGGGGTCATGTGATTAACTTTTTGCAACCTTCTGACAAGCAACGTCAATTGGGGAAGCCAGGTTCACTTAACCATCATGTTACTCATCAAGGAGCCGAGGTGGCGCAGTGGTTAAATGCAGCACTGCAGGCTACTTCAGCTGACTGCAGTTCTGCAGTTCGGCTGTTCAAATCTCACCGGCTCAGGGTTGACTCAGCCTTCCATCCTTCCGAGGTGGGTGAAATGAGGACCCGGATTGTTGTTGGGGGCAATATTCGCATTCGCTGGCTGGGGAATTCTGGGAGTTGAAGTCCAGACATCTTCAAGTTGCCAAGGTTGAGAAACACTGCTCCAGAGAGCCCAGGATCTGTCTGCTTAAGCATTAGCCTCCTGGAGCTTCATGGCAAGGCCAGCCTTGTTTGACTCCGATGCATTGGCTGAAATTTCATGCCTCCAGTTGCTAGATTGAGTTAGTTTTGCATTTTGCAGCTTTGCAAATGGAAACTCAGTAACTGCGGAAGCTTTTCAGGGGTCCCTGTCTCAGAGCATTGAATAAAATATCTGTTTTGATTTATGGGGATCAGAGGAACATAAGCCCCTTGCTCATTCTTTCACACCCAGGGAGAAAGGAGGAGGTCGCTGTGATTGCTGCTATGCTCGGCGATAGGTGCTGTGTGAGACTTTAAAAAAAAGTGGTCTCTTTAAACCATCATTTGGCATCAGATTACATGATCTTTGTCTTAAATCTAAAGAGGTCTCTCTCTCTCTCTCTCTCTCTCTCTCTCTCTCTCTCTCTCTCTCTCTCTGTGTGTGTGTGTGTGTGCATTTTCTTCCATTAGAAGTCGAATTTTGGCAATATTATGGCTGCATTCTGAGATGTCATTTAATTGGAACAAATAGAGGGCGATACGCCAGTTGCCATGGCAACACGTTCCTGCTGGAACTGCAAGAGAGCTATCTGCACATTTTGAAATTACTTCCTTCCCATTAATGCCTCAGCAGCAAGAAAGGTAATGCCTGCTGCAATTAAATACAAATGAATATGTTTAATTTAAAAAACAACAACAACAACAACAACCACTGAGCTGTGTTTTAGGAGTTGTTGGTGATGTGCAGAGGGAACCAGAATATCAGGCAACAACAGCATGAACAAAATGCCTTTGAGCAGCTTTTAACAGCCTGGGTTGTTACAAGCTCTGTGCCTTAAAAGTTTTATCCTATTTTGTTATGTTTGCACTGGGCTAGAAGATGTAAGCCATGTGTAATTTATTACAGACCAATCAGTGGCGGGTTTCAATTTATGTTACTCCCAGTCCGCTTGTGCACGTGTGACGCTTCTGAACATGGTGGATCAGTGGTGGGATTCAAATAATTTAACAACCGGTTCTCTGCCCTAATGACCAGCTAGGTAGGTGGGGCTCGGTGGTCATGTACTTGAGAGACCACCTACTGCCAATTACCTCCAATAGACCGATTAGATCCCACAGATTAGGCCTCCTCCGAATTCCATCTACTGGCAAATGCCGACTGGCGACCATCCAGAGGAGGGCCTTCTCTGTGGCTGCTCCGGCCCTTTGGAACGAGCTCCCCATGGAGATTCGGACCCTCACCACCCTCCACCCTCCTTCCGCAAAGCCCTTAAAACCTGGCTGTTCCGGCAGGCCTGGGGCTAATGAGTTTTTGCCCCCCCCCCTCGAATGGTATGGTTGTTGAGTGTTTTAAATTGTGGTATTGTTTTGTTTTGTTCGTGTTCTTTTTTTCTTATTTGTACACACACCCCCTTGACTTGGTTGTGAGCCGCCCTGAGTCCCCTCCAGGGAATAGGGCGGCATAGAAATATAATAAACTCAACTCAATTCAACTCATGTGATTGGGTGGGTGTGGCAAATTCAACGTCACTCACATAGATGGGCTTCACCTTAGCTGTTACAATGTAATAAGGGTTAACCGGAGAGGCAGTTTCTGTAAGCAGGGCAACAAAGATGAGGCTAGAAACAACACCAGAATATTTCCTTCCTTATAGGATTAGCTCTGTAAACTGGAAAAAAACAAAACAAAATGAGATTTCTTCCAACAACCGGTTCTCCCAAATAGGTGCGAACTGGCTGAATCCCACCACTGCCGCCACCACTACCGGTTCGCCCGATCTGGGCGAACCAGCAGAAACCCACCTCTGATACCAATCTTTCTTTTCCTCAGGCTCATCCGAATCTGATTCTACTGAGACAATCAGATGTTTGCTTTGCATGGATGGCTGGACGCATTATATTTCCTGGGAATGATCTTGAAAATGAGCATTTTTATAGGATCCCGGGGAGGAAGTGCTATGGTCACCTTTAACATTCCTACTTTGCAGCCTGGGATTTACCTCACATTCAGCAACTGGAACTTTTAGCAATGTGGAGATAGTAAGTAAGTAAGTAAGTAAGTAAAATCTTTATTACCGTCAAAGACCAGCAATACACATTAGTTTTTACACTAGATCATAAAGAACTAACATTAAAATATAATTAAAAGTATTGACATTAGCAATAGCAATAGCAGTTAGACTTATACACCGCTTCATAGGGCTTTCTTTTTTTTTTATTAAAAGTTTTTTTTATTTTTATTTTTCAAAACAGACACAACACAAAAGATCCTCTTTCTTTACATACTGTAGAAAGTGTATCAGTTGGTTACAAAAAGAATTCTTGCGTTTCTTTCACAGTCACCCATGATTCATATTAATTCTAGTATTTTAAATCAAATATATTTGTACATATTACCATCATCCTACCCCCCCTTCTCGTTTGACTATAATTGTCTAAACATCCTTCATCATAAAACATACCAAAACTCACGACATAATCACATACTGGCATCTCATTTGCTATTTCTAGTATCCCAATAACACTATTCCTTGTGGCCTATTCTAGCTAAACTTCAATAACATTTAGTAACAAAGGTTTCTAATCTTCCTTTCCAAATCACTGTTCACAATTTACATCCAATTTCCCCATGTTGTACCCATACCTATATATACTTTGTTATCATTATCTCTCCTTTATTTGACTATATCCATTATCATAATTTAGTTCTTTTTTATTAATCTTTATATGTAACCAAACCATTTCTCATCTTCCTTTCATAGGTACCATTCAATATTCATATCCAATTACTACTTGTTATACCAATACATATGTATACATTATTATCATTTTCAATTGTTTATTTAACCATATCTATTGTCACTAAATTTCACTAAGTCCAACTAATTTTAGATTAAACACTTTAATCTATCAGCCTGTATCTTTCCAGTAGCGAAACAGTCTCATGTCTTCTGCCATTTGTGGCATCAGTCCTCTAATCGTCTCCTTAATCAAGTTTGTATGGACTCTTCTTTGCAATTCCTTGTTTATTGATTCTCTCATGTAATTTCGATGCCCTTCTTCTTTTTCCTTAATCAGCTTCTCTTTAATTGTCAGTGTTGTTATCGATGGTGCTACTAATAAAATTTCTCCCTTTAAATCCATAAGTTTTTTTAATTATTTCTTCTTCTTCTGTGTCTTGCCATCTAGGATAGGGTTCCCATCCATCTGGTTCTCCTTTCCATATTCCACTTTTTCCATTTCCAGACAGAAACCATTCACCATAGATGTCAGCAGATTTGATTTCTTTGTAGTCATTTTTTTCTTTATTGCTTGGGACTCTACCATCTATTTTCCCCATTTGATAAGCATCTCTATCCTTTTCATCATATTTTTCTGTTAGGTGCTCTAATTTTTCAAACATTTTCTCAAATTTATTTGATAATTTCTGTATTGCAAATATTATCTCTTGCAAGCTGACAGTTTCTTTCTGTTGTTGGAAATAAGCCATTTTTTCCAGCTGTTAAACTGCTGCTCTGACTTGGAAGATTTTTACAAGGTTACACCTAGGTTCACCATGAGATCTCTGGTTAAGGATGTACTTCAAAGGAACATTTGTATAAACAAATGGTGCTTTACTTCTTATCACTTTCTATAAACAAACTGTGAGACTTTAAAGTTCCAGACCAGAATAATCAGTAGTGAAAGTAAAAGTATTTTGTTTTCAATACTCAAGTTTCCAGTCTTCGAGTAGCAGTTATCTCTCCCTTTGTTGTTACAATTGTTGCAATTCCCTTTGTTCTTTTTGTATCTTTTAATATTCCAAGTTTTTTAAAAAAGTCAAATTCTTACATGAAATAGAGAAGAAAGAGTAAAAGACACATGTAGTGATGAATAAGGAGAAGTTTAGTCCATAGCTTGTGAAAGTAATAGTAAAAATTTTAGAAGAAGAAAACTTGATCCATTAATTTCAAACAGTTTGCATAAATTCAATCCATGAAAATAATGTTTAAAAATTAAGATAACACACTGACAAAAACCATCCAAAGCTTAATTCTGCTGCTTATTTCTTTTATTTTTATTTTAAATTAGCTTTAAATTTTTTTATAGGCAAGCTCTTTTAAAATGGGTAAAAATTCCTCACCAGCTGTAAACACTTTCTCTTCCATTTCCTTCCATTTTGGAGCCGTCCCTACTTCATCAGCCTAGGAGCTGAGCTTTTAACGCCAGCTGAGAGACCTTCTCCTGCATCAATCAGGGACTTTGCGATGTCCCTGTGATTAGCAAAACGTAGCCTTCCTATTCACCATCTCTACGGGACAGTTTAGGTCCAATTGGACCACCCAGAGAAAAAAGCATTGGCGGCGATCTCGGAACATTGAGATCGGGTGACCATTTCGTACCGACATAGGCTCCTCCTCCTGGGAGGAATTCTTAATGTGGTCATGAGGAGCAGCTCTAGGTTTAAATTCTGATTTAGTAGTTATTGGAATAAGAGATGGAATTATGATGTGGAAAATTCAAAGAACTGTCTCCAGAGAATTTGCACATAAGTTAAAACCATAAACAATTAACATGGTGATTTTATAATGTAGTTAAAAGAAAATGATGCTGTAAGAAATAACAGTTTATTAAAGTTCCATCTCGGTCAATTATATGAGAACGGAATTCCATTTTTATTAGATAAAGTATAACTTGCACAATTCTAATTTTGCATAAATTAGACAAAAGATAACTCCAGTGTAAGAATTTCATCAATCATCAGTGTTAACTTCACTGAACAAACATGATTTATTCTCCTTTAGCAGTACATTCTAAACCAATAAGCAGAGCTTATAAATGAAATTTTCACAAGGGGAACAAAATAATCAGCCCTATTTAGGTGACTAGAAAACAGAGAAATAGCATTCTCTTTCCCACCTTAACTCTTGACTTTTTCATTGGTAACCCGTTCTTTGTGTATTATTATCCTTTGATCAACAATGATACACGAAATTGTACTTGTACTCTGAATGGAATTCAGAGATTTGCATAATAGCAGAAAGTATCAAGAATTACATGAAGCTCCTTTTTTCATTTTGTAATTCCTTTGATCTAATTAGTTCTTTTGAGTGAGTATATTAATTTGTTTCTAAGTAGAGTTTTTTGCAAAATTTAAACCAAAATAGGAAAGGTCTTTTGCTTAAAGGCTTATTTTAGAGAGTTAGTTGAACAGATTAGCATATACTGTACATGTCCTATCATCCCCATGGTTCTCTGGTCATATGATCTATCCACTGAAGATTTCATTTTGAGGTGAAATGTAGGAACAAGCTGATCTGCAAGATGCTTCATTTTGGAACATGGGCAGTGATCAATAGAAAACACAGTTGGATGTCTATTTTTCTGAACTCTCTGCAAGAAGATAAAAAGACACCAATTCATGTCCTGCTGAAGATAAAAAAAGGAATTGGAAATGGGGTTGAACTGAGGTCTGGCAAAATTATAAACTTTCCACAATTGCGATTAGTCATTTGCCCTAAAATTATATGTCTGATTTGATTGATGAAAATGTTTTGGAATGAAAATGTCTCTCATTGTAGTGGTGTCACTAGTTTACATTGGTTGATATGTGTAACTATTAAGGTTTGGGCCAAATTACTGGAGTATTAGCAGACAGAACTTCCTTTCAGCACAGCCAAATGATGATGTTATTTTGATTTACTGCTAAAGAGAGCCATAGTGACATGGTTTGAATGCAGTATTGCAGGCTAATTCAGCTCACTGTCAATAGTTCGATCCTCGCCAGTTCGAGGTTGACTCAGCCTTCCATCCTTTCGAAGGCAGTAAAATGAGGACCCAGATTGTTGGGGGCAGTATGCTGACTCTGTAAACTGCTTAGAGGGGGCTGTAAAGCACTGTGAAGCCGTATATAAGTCTAAATGCTCTTCCCAAATCATGTGCCATTCACTAATGTCCTTCCACTATGAACCAATTAATCCCATGCTTACACCACCAAGCCTTAGAGTTGTCTGCTATAGTCATCATCATACTTAACAATGGACATAACTGGATCAGAATGCATTGTTATCTACTGTATATCTGAAACAGTGGTGGGATTCAGCCAGTTCGCACCTATCCGGGAGAACCGGTTGGTAACTTTCTAAGCAGTTCGGAGAACCGGTTGTTGGAAGAAATCTCATTTTGTTTTTTCCACACTTTACAGGGCTAATCCTATAAGGAAAGCAGGAAGGAAACATTCTGGTGTGGTTTCTAGCCTCATCTTTATTGCCCTGCTTACAGAAACTGCCTCTTCGGTTAAACCTTATTACAGCGTAACAGCTAAGGTAAAGCGCCTATTGACCTGACATTGAGTTGGCCAATTACATGGCCACCAAGCCATGCCTACCCAGCTGGTCATTAGGGCAGAGGACCGGTTGTTAAATTATTTATAGAGTCGAGGTGGCGCAGTGGTTAGGGTGCAGTACTGCAGGCCACTTCAGCTGACTGTTATCTGCAGTTCAGCAGTTCTAATCTCACCGGCTCAGGGTTGACTCAGCCTTCCATCCTTCCAAGGTGGGTGAAATGAGGACCCAGACTGTGGGGGCAATATGCTGACTCTGTAAACCGCTTAGAGAGGGCTGAAAGTCCTATGAAGCGGTATGTAAGTCTAACTGCTATTGCTATTGCTATTTGAATCCCACCACTGATCTGAAACATTTTAACATCAGTCTCCATGAGGGAAAAATGTAGAGTTCATAAGGGATGTACATTTATATAGATCATTAAGAGGTTTTAGTGCTGCTGAATATATTTTACATCGTGCCAACATCCATTGCATTCTGCCAGAGCCAAAAACCTGAGTTTACATATTATCTCAGATTGGGGGGGGGGGGGGGGGGGGAGGGCTTGAATAAGAAACCAGAGAAATGAACAGCAGCCTCGGCAAGACATTCCCTATAGAGTGGGATTCAGAATGGAACAAAAAGAATTTAACAGCAGCAGCCTTTGGGCAAAGCCTACATCAATTCAATCTTGGCCTTTCTGCCTGGCTCACAGCCAAGCCAGGAAATGGATACGAAGTTTCAAGAAGAAAACTTAATTGGAATCATGCACAATTCTTCTTTACCTTGTGCAATGCTTTTGGAAGGCTATTTGGCTTTAAAACCAGCCTCTAATTATTAACATGCACAGCATGCAGGTTTTATTTTCTCCTCTTTTTTTTGCCAGCTAACCCCACTTTCTGTAAATTTAAGAATTCTTTTAAGTTGCCACGATACCTTGCAATAACCCAATGCAATCGAAAGAGTATCGGTGAGAAACTATTATTTTTTCCAAGTTCTAATAAAAAGAGTTGTGATGTGTAAATGCTAAGGAAGACTTCATAACTGTATGACGTGGAAGAGGGAATTATGACAGCTTCACCAATCTTCTGATTTTCATTACTGATAAATGTCACATGTTCTTATCTGAATCTATTTTTTAAAACCTTTTTCAGTAATTAAGACCCCCAAAGCTTCCAAAACGCTTGGATCCATTTTAGAATCCTTTCTTCAACAGCCTGGAGCTTCTGAAATGAGCTGAGTGGCCATTGGAGATTGTTGTCTTACACTAGCATTCCAGAGATAGTATAAATTTGTCTCTTACCAACTTATTTTTTTAAAATATATTCTTGGTATTCAAATAGTTATATTCTTGCATTCAAATAGTTTTAAGTTTTTCTGTTGGTCTGCTCTTAAATGGATATTTATTTATTTATTTATTTATTTATTTATTTATTTATTTGTCTTGTATGCCGCCCACTCCCGGAGGACTCCGGGCGGCTCACAAAAGACAAGGGAAAGGGGGAAACGAGACAAAGACAACATATTAAAAACAAAACCAACATTCACAATTTCTGTGGAGGTAGATGCTTCTCAGCTCCCCCCAGCCTGCTGGAACAGCCAGGACTTGGTGGCTTTGCGGAAGGCCGGGAGGGTAGTAAGGGTCCGGATCTCAACAGGGAGCTCGTTCCAGAGGGCTGGAGCTGCAACAGAGAAGGCCCTCCCCCGGGGAGTCGCCAGCCGACATTGGCTGGCAGATGAAATCCGGAGGAGACCCAACCTGTGCGATCTAATTGGTCTGAGAGAGGTAATCGGCAGGAGGCGGATAGATAATTATATTTTTAGATTCTTCCTGCTCTTTCCTTTTTGCAGTTTTTATGGAATTTGGGTTTTTAATGGTTTAGTCAGGGAATTTCCTTGCAAACTAGAGAACAGAATAAAAATTGTGCCAGATTTATTTGCAACATTTGTTTATCACCCTACCTTATAATGCATAAGGTGGCTTACGCACATCAACAACTAACACGTTTATTCTACAAGAGTGAAAAGATTATTACAATTCAGAATATATACTGTGTCCATATAACCTGTTTCATTGATAAGACATCAATAAATTGCCATAAGTTTGATTTTCTTAATCAATGTTTGAGAAAAAAATGTTTTCTAAATTCTTCTTGATGGGTAATGTTTATAGCAATAGCAATAGCAATAGCAATAGCAATAGCAATAGCAATAGCAATAGCAATAGCAATAGCAATAGCAATAGCAATAGCAATAGCAATAGCAATAGCAATAGCAATAGCAGTTATTAGAGTGGACTTGGAGATTGATCTTACCTCCCTAGTCCCAGCCTGCATCATGTTGATTCTTCATTCATCACTTAGAATCCAATGACTAATTGATAAGTTCTTTATTTTTAACGTTTTTACTCTATCTTTCAAAATCAAGGCTGGCTTACTTTTTAAATACCATTTTGGTCATTGAACAAGGAAGTGAGAATCCCACTAAATCACCTCTCTCACACAGATTCAACACCAAGGGTACTAAATTTAATGATACACAAATGTATTTAATACACTATAGCAATAGCAATAGTTAGACTTATATACCGCTTCATAGGGCTTTCAGCCCTCTCTAAGCGGTTTACAGAGTCAGCATATTGCCCCCAACAACAATCCGGGTCCTCATTATACCCACCTCGGAAGGATGGAAGGCTGAGTCAACCCTGAGCTGGTGAGATTTGAACAGCCGAACTGCAGAACTGCAGTCAGATGAAGTAGCCTACAGTGCTGCATTTAACCACTGCGCCACCTCGGCTTATGCATGCCTACTGATAGGATCTGAGTGGATGTCCTAGTTACACTGAGTTTCATACAATTTTAGCCTATTTTCCAACAAGTACATTTAAAAAAAGACATAAAGCTACTATGTAGAAAAACTTAATTAAGTTCTGGTTACTGGTTGAATTACTGGTTACTGGTGCAAACTGCCTACTTTCTGAGCTATCCATGGTACTGAATATTATGCATAACTCATTGTCTCTCTTAAGTCGACTTGATCTGCCCAGTTCAGTTTTTTTACTACAAGTCATCCAGCTAATTATTTTTATGTTCATTTGTATAGTTAAGAGTGGGTTTCTTTAGCAGAAAATTGTTTGCCCTCCAATACCAAAAGTACTGTGGCAAATATGATAGGAGTTCATGGAGTGCATTTTGTGGGAAAACGATGAAGAATATTTTAAAAGGCATATATTTATTAAATAATACATCAAACATCTTCATATTACAAAAAAAAAGCTGAACACAAAACTATAGTGAAAGCTTTGTAAGGCAAAATTATAAATGCTCTTCCTTAAAAAGTAATATTTTTCAGCAAATTAATAAATGACTGCAAGCAATGTGGACTTGCATAACGGATAGAGTGGATGGAGGGAGGAGTAGAAGGAAAGATAGGAAGGAGAGGAGAAAGGAGAGGAATAGGAGAAAGGGGAAGGCAGAGGAAGAATGGGAGGGAATGTAAGAGTAGGAAAGAGGGGAGGAATGGGAAGAAGAGGGGAAGGGTAAAGGGGAGGAAGGGGAAGGAGAGAAGGGAAAGGAGAGGAGGAAGGAAGGAAGGAGAGAAGAAAGAGAAGAAAGGGGGTAGGAAGGAGGGAGGGAAGGAGGGAGGGAAGCAAGGAGGGAAGGAAGGAGGGAAGGAAGGAGAGGAGAGAAGAAAGGAGGGAAGGAAGGAGGGAAGGAAGGAGAGAAGGAGAGAAGAAAGGAGGGAAGGAAGGAGGGAATGTAGGAGAGAAGGAAGGGGGGAAGGAAGGAGGAAAGGAAGGGGGAAAGGAAGGAGAGAAGGAGAAAAGAAAGGAGGGAAGGAAGGAAGGAGGGAAGGAAGGAGGGAAGGAGAGAAGGAGGGAAGGGGAAGGAGGGAGGGAAGGAAGGAGGGAAGGAAGGGGAGTAGGAGAGAAGAAACGAGGGAAGGAAAGAGGGAGGGAGGGAAGAAGAAGTAGGACCGTTGTAAGATAAGATGGATCTATGGGATGTTAAAAAAGCAATCTTCAAGTATATTGTCAACTGTAGGGAAAAATTGTTATAAATACATATTATTAATAACAGTTATGAGATCATATAATTGTGAATGTATATATGAAATTGATAAAATAAAATATTATAAATTAAAAAAATATAACAGTAATATACTATATTGCCACTAGAATTTTCTGATTCCATTGGCTGAAATAGATCGGTTATAACATTGTGCTAATGGCATAATTATCCGAGGTTGCTTATTTATTTATTTATGGCATTTACTAGTGGCAAAAGCATGACGGAGTTTACGTGACCTCTGCAAATACTGTTTGACATCCCAAAGTGAGAGAACATTTTCATTATGCTAAAACAAATAGAATCAACTGCCTCAATTGATGTAGATTGATATATTTATTGAGACAGATTATAAATATATCTCTTCCATTTCTAGAAAGCTGCATACTAGGATAACTTCCAGGGGAAAAAAATGTGCCTGCTGAATGAAAGATACAAAAGTACTTTTCATATTAGATTAACAAAGAGATGACTAATGGAAAATGGAATAATCTTTCAAGGAGGTAAATAATATTCTCTCTCTCTCTCTCTCTCTCTCTCTCTCTCTCTCTCTCTCTCTCTCCCTCCCTCTCTCCCTCTCTCCCTCTCTCCCTCTCTCCCTCTCTCCCTCTCTCCCTCTCTCATCACTAGTATGAATGGCATTCTATTTTTTACAAGTATGTTAGGAAATTCCGTGGCACAACAAAACCACGCTCGACTAAGCCATGCCCGATTAAACCGCATTGCTGATGTCATCAACAGGGCGACAACAGCTAGCGCGGAGAAAGAAGGGCGCTTTAAATAGTGCTTTGAAAGCAAGCCGATTCAACTTAAGGTAAAGGTTAGGTTTAGGGTTAGCTTTAGGGTTACGTTTAGGGTTAGGGTTAGGTTAAGGGTTAGATTTAGTGTTAGGTTAAGGGTTAGGCTTAGGGTTAGGGTTAGGGTTAGGTTAAGGGTTAGGTTTAGGGTTAGGTTTAGGATTAGGTTAAGGGTTAGGCTTAGGGTTAGGGTTAGGGTTAGGGTTAGGTTAAGGGTTAGGTTAAGGGTTAGGTTTAGTGTTAGGTTAAGGGTTAGGCTTAGGGTTAGGGTTAGGTTAAGGGTTAGGTTTAGGGTTAGGTTTAGGCTTAGGGTTAGGGTTAGGGTTAGGTTTAGTGTTAGGTTAAGGGTTAGGTTTAGTGTTAGGTTAAGGGTTAGGCTTAGGGTTAGGGTTAGGTTAAGGGTTAGGTTTAGGGTTAGGTTTAGGATTAGGTTTAGGGGGTTAGGTTTAGGTTTAGGGGTTAATTTTAGGTTTAGCGTTTACAGCGTGCTTCTGTCTCCGCGCTGTTGTCGCCCTGTTGATGACGTCAGCTACGCAGTTTCGTCGAGCGCGCTTTAGTCGAACGCGGTTTTGTGGTGGAACCAGGAAATGCCACCTGGTTCATTTGGTTTGACCCAAGGATGAGTTCAAGAAAGACATTTGTTAATGTAATGGGCAGTAGCAATAATCTTGAGAGATAGGAGGAAGAGCTACTATCAAGCCAACAGTCAGATAAAAGAAATGTAATTTGAGTAAGCATCTCAGGCATGGCCCTCCCTAGTTCTTATCAACGGAGGGAGGGAGGCAGACAGAGAGCACATTCAGCCCTGCAAGATTCTGTCACCGCAATCTTATAATAAAAGAGTATTAGCCTTCACAACTCTGACATCCAAGTCAGGTCTACCTTGAAAGGCTGACAGCTAATACAACTGATTGTGGATTTGCATTGATGATTTGAATGAAACCATATTTCCAATCAGCAGGCACGGTTTGAAACCCACAGACAGGCAATTTCAACTTCTTCCACGTTTCTTGCCGAAGCTTGATTTAATTGTTTCGAACCGCGAGAGCCGAAATGAACATCTCATTGTTTGCATCATGGTTTCTCATACATGACACATAAATAGCTAAGTATTCAGAGTTGAGCACAAAGGAAAGGTCACTAGGTTTTACATCTGTGCTTCTATATTTGCCCATGTTGCTAAGCAATGCGCGAAAATCATAGCCCTTAACTCCAAGATTGCCTTTTCAGACATCCATTATTAAAGGGAAATAAGCAACTGTACGCAGTAATATAATTTTACACAATTACTTGGCTGTCACTTTTGCTGACCCCTGGTGCTAGAAGGATAAATTGTTTTACACTTGACTACAAACACCCTTTGTTAGAATAAGGAAAGTATTGTTATGGTGTATAAAAGAACTTAGCTGACACTAATTCTATCACCGTACGTATCAAGAGATTTGAAATTTGAGAAATAGCCACACTTCTCCTAAGCAATTTAAATGCTTTTTGATAATATAGGCTTACGTTCCTAAAGTTTATTTTCTCACATCATCCTGGTGATTCATTCGATTGCAGTAGTTAAATTGATTGGATCGTTGTTGTTGTTGTTGATGTTGTTGTTATGATTGAGGAACATCTCTCCCGCTGTGATGTCTGAATGGTATTGGAAGATTTCATCTTCTGTTGGAGACAACAGCTTTCAAGAAAATTAAATATATACAAACAGGAATGATCTTGTGAATTCTGCTTGGTGAATACTGGGAATTTGATATAATTGGGCATCCAGCTGGGGAAATCTGCTGTAACAATTTCTGTTCTTTATGATCAGTGTGATGGATAGCAGATATAAATAAATTGATATGTAACACTAATATGTGTGTGTGTGTGTGTGTGTATTTATTTATCAGCACAAATAAACACACACACACACACACACACACACACACACACATATATATATACTTAAAGTCACAACCCCTGGTATGCCCAAGTATGGGAGGAAGGTCACACTTCCACTCTCTGTCATTAGGCTTGTCACAAGAGTCCATCCAGACAGAAACCCAATATTTTTTACTGTTGCCTTTTTTGTTACATTTGTTATATTTATGCTGATAAATAAATAAAGGGAGACTAGTATAGATCTATTTCAAGCTATTTAGCTCTCATCAGCTAGCCATACCCAAGTTTTTGGGAATCGAACCTGTGCTCTATTGCCTCCCAGGCAGGGAGTTAACCATTTGAGCTACAGAGAACGACTCCTTTTATCAGCCAGCCAGGGTGGGAGGTATATACTTAAAGTCACAACCCCTGGTATGCCCAAGTATGGGAGGAAGGTCACTGATAAAAGGAGTCGTTCTCTGGCTGATAAAAGGAGTCGTTCTCTGTAGCTCAAATGGTTAACTCCCTGCCTGGGAGACAATAGAGCACAGGTTCGATTCCCAAAAACTTGGGTATGGCTAGCTGATGAGAGCTAAATAGCTTGAAATAGATCTATACTAGTCTCCCTTTATTTATTTATCAGCATAAATATAACAAATGTAACAAAAAAGGCAACAGTAAAAAATATTGGGTTTCTGTCTGGATGGACTCTTGTGACGAGCCTAATGACAGAGAGTGGAAGTGTGACCTTCCTCCCATACTTGGGCATACCAGGGGTTGTGACTTTAAGTATATACCTCCCACCCTGGCTGGCTGATAAAAGGAGTCGTTCTCTGTAGCTCAAATGGTTAACTCCCTGCCTGGGAGGCAATAGAGCACAGGTTCGATTCCCAAAAACTTGGGTATGGCTAGCTGATGAGAGCTAAATAGCTTGAAATAGATCTATACTAGTCTCCCTTTATTTATTTATCAGCATAAATATAACATATATATTATATATATATATATATATATATATATATATATATATATATATATATATATATATATATATATATATATATATATATATATGCTGATAAATAAATAAAGGGAGACTAGTATAGATCTATTTCAAGCTATTTAGCTCTCATCAGCTAGCCATACCCTTCGTGGGAATCAAGTGTGTGTGTGTGTGTGTGTGTGTGTGTGTGTACGTACATATATGTATACATATTAGTGTTACAAGTCTGTCTGTCTGTCTATTATTTGTTTGTTTGTTTCTTTGTATATATATATGGAAGGGAGTCATCCTATAAAGTTAATATTGCATAAAAGGGACCAAATGGATCTTACAGACTAAGGCTATAAATAAGTACGTAAATTTCTCTACTACCTTAAAAAAAAAACCTTGGTTTTGGTTATGTAATGAGAATAAGTCAATCTCCTCATTATGGAGAGGAGTTTTTTCAAATTAAAGAGTGTGCATATTAACTCTAACCGCCACTGTGTGCATAGTGGACACTTTAAAAGGATGTGCAAAACAGATCCTTGATCTATATTCGAGCTGCTACATTTTCATTCTTCTTTGAAAAGTCTGGCATATTGACCAGCTGTCACCTTAATGGGGACAGCATCTGTACTAAGGGAGGAGAGCCTTCCATATGGGGCATACAAAATCTTATTGCTGTAAGTGTGTGTGTGTGTGTGTGTGTGTGTATGTGTGTGTATGTGTGTGTGTCATTATATTTAATAAAGTACTTCAGACAAAGAGAAGACACAGTTTGAGAACTATGAGTTTAAACATATCATGAGTTAAACTAGCCACCGTAATGGCCTGGAAATCTGTTTATGTTTGAGGTGGAGAGAAAGTTCAGAGGGATGAAATGATTTAAACATCTCTGCAGTGAAACTTTTTTTATCAGTCTGGCACTAAAACTGATGAAAGTAAGTACTGTATTGATATTATCCATTTGCTTGTCCTAGGATCAGCACAGCTTACATTGTGGTATTGATTAGACTATCAATGACAGGTGCAGCATTGGGAAATATACACTGAAGTTCATCATAGTATTAATGGATCTTGCATTTAAAGGGAATGAGAATGAGAAAAGGTAAAATTGGGCAAAACCATGCCACCAATACTGTTCTGGCCCCCACTTAGCCTGTTCCAAAACTAAAGTCACACAAAGCTGGCCAAAATAAAGCCTTTATTAGTCTCGGCTCACGCTGGCTGTGAGCCCAAAATAAACATCGATAAAGTCTCTGGCAACAAGGGTTACGCAGCAGAAGGCAGAAACAAAACTCTTACAGCACCAGGTTTTCAGGAAGCAAAATCACTTATCCAAGTGTCTCACAAACTCAAACAGGAACAGAACTGAATTCTCCATAAACGAACGATGAACCACGAACTAACGACTGAACATTGACTTCTGCAACTGGGGCGTGGCACCATCAGTCCTTTTATCTCCAGAAGATGACACTAACGAGCCCCAGCTGCATTGTTATTCCTGCATCCCGACTCAACTCACAGCAAACTTCGGCTGAGTCACAACACAATACTATGTTAAATTAGGAACTAATCAGTGATGGGATGAAATTTTTTCACTACTGATTCTGTGGGCGTGGCTTTGTGGGAGTGGCAGGGGAAGGATACTGCAAAATTCCCATTCCCTCCCCACCCCACTAACCTGCTTTCCAGCTTCATTCTCCCGTTCAGGGCAACAAAAGAAGATCAACTAGGAGGCTGCGGTGGTGGGATCAGCCTATTTGTAGGTTTTCCAAACTACTCAAAATTTCCTCTACCGGTTCTCCAGAACCTGTCAGAACTGGCTGAATATCACCTCTGGAACTAATGCCCTGTTCAAATTGATTCTTACACGCAAAGATGGTTTTTGATTTTTATGTTTACAATATGATGAATTATGTATTTTTTAAAAAAATAAGCAACCAGCTTTTTAACAAATAGATCTCAATCTCTTTCACCCAGAAAACAGACTACAGAATAAGCTAGAGCTTCCTGATGTTTTTGTTTTCAAAAAATTGACTACAACTGTCCATTTTTCCAATTTCATTGAAAATCCCCCCCCCCACGCTCATAAATGTCCCCAAGATCCCAAGAGGATGTTGGAATAAATAAAAAGATCAACAGGTTTTTTTCCTCATTGTTTTTTATGGGTTTCCTTTTAATCACTAAGAATTAGATGGGCTGTAAATGACCGTAATAATAAAAAAGCTGAGAGCAGCCCACATCTTTCTTTTGAATAAAGCCACCTGAATATATGCCAGCTGGTTAAGGTGTGTCCTAGGAACTTTCTCTCAGCCCTAGGATGAAGGTAACAGCAATAGCAATAGCAGTTAGACTTATATACCGCTTCATAGGGCTTTCAGCCCTCTCTAAGCGGTTTACAGAGTCAGCATATCGCCCCCACAGTCTGGGTCCTCATTTCACCCACCTCAGAAGGATGGAAGGCTGAGTCAACCTTGAGCCGGTGAGATTTGAACCGCTGAGCTGCAGATAACAGTCAGCTGAAGTGGCCTGCAGTACTGCACCCTAACCACTGCGCCATCTCGGCACCTTTGAAAATGCTGTCAAGAAACATGTGTCCAGAAAGAGTAAAAAAAACGGACTCAAATGTACCAGAAATGGAAAGAAAAGGAGGAAAAAAATTTGTAGGATATGGCTAGATTTTGGGGTGTTTCATTGCTGATGTTGCCATACATGGGGGGAAAATGAAGCTATGAAAAATAACAGTAGGACCATGGAATGTAAGAAGCATGAATATGGGAAAGCATAATGCAGCATAGGATGAAATGAAACAATTACAAGTTGACATCTTAAGCCACAAACCAATTAGGTGTAAATATTATATGTCATGAGTTCTTGGCAGTTTGAGATTCAGGCACCATCTGATGGGATGACCTCCCATTCTTCCCTCAGCTCCCGCCAACCCAGTGGTTCGAATGCATCTAAATGCAAGTAGATAAATGGTACCACTTCGGTGGGAAGGTAGCAACATTCTGCAACAATGACATGTAGTCATGCTGTCCACATGACCATGGAACCGGCTTTGGACAACGCTGACTCACTTGGCTAGGAAATGGAGAAAAGCATTGCTGCCAAGACAAGCTTAACTGGAATGTACTTTAATAGCAAGAAAACAAAACCTCGGTGGCTGAACGCCAAGCATAACAAACAGATAAGGACCTTGGCAGCAACTCAGACAAACAGCAATCAACACAGATAAGGCTTGGCAGCAATCCAGCCTGCCAAGCTCACAGTACTGTCCTCCGACATTCAATCCTGCGTTGACTTCTGCAAAGAGGGGCATGTGCACAAGTAGCTTTTTATAGTCTGGAGAGGAGCCTAATGACCACCAGCTGAGTGCAATCACCTCCTGTAATTGCGTAATTGTTCGTGACGCCTAGTAGCTCTTCGATGGTGTGCATCCAGGAACAACTCACTCCTGACCTCCGGCTCACTCTCCCTTGTCTCCTCTCCACTGGTCCAAGGCTCAGGTGCCTCCTGGTGGCCAACCAGCCTCTCTGCGCCCTGCTCGGAATCGGAACCCTGTCCAGGGTCCTCTACATCCTCCAGAGCCGACTCATAGGGCCCCTGGCTGTCGGAGTCTGATGGCAGCTCCAACACCACTTGCTGGGCCACAACACATTTCCCACTAAAGATGGACATGACTTGACAGAGGAAACCTTTACCTTTTTTACATGAGTTCTTCAGGACTGATCAGACAACACACAGTTCACAAAAGTCTTCTTGCAACTAATATAGTACCCATAAAGGACTTTCCAAAGGTAGAAAAGAATTCGATTCTTTACCAGATTGCCTCTTCATAACTATGCAAGTGGCATTCAGCTACTGTGATGCAGTGTTTCAGTCCCCTCTCACTTATGGCTTTCGACATCAAAGGAATGTAGCAAATTGCTTTATTTCCTACTTTCTCTACCATTCTGAGCTCAGCTAGCTCCCTGCATGGAATGTTATTGCTTCTGAAAATATGACTCTTGTGCTTGCAATAAAATGTAGCTGCTGTTAAATTTCCCGAACTTATTTTGGGAATCAAGAGCATCAATTAATCTAGCGGTTATTGCAACTCAGTTCCTTTCAAATTTTGTTGATGGTAAACAAATTCCACGCTGCACCGTTCATTTCCTTGCACAGCATTTATTAATTATTTTTTTATGATTTGCACCACACTAGAACCTGCATTTCTTCAGACCAGCTTTTCTTTTTCTTCCACTCTGAGTTTAACTCCAGTATCACTTCTTCCCTGCCAGTTTTTTTAAAGCCCATGTCAACGTGTCCTCTCCATCAGAGGCTTTCAGTGTGTGAAAAGCCATTTATCTGTTCTTCTCTCAGCTAGTTCCCAGATTATCAGCCATAACCGTAGTTTGCATATCTGGGAGGTCATGTGACAGGACAGCAGAACACCATTCTGCCACAACAATTCTAGGAGTGGCCAGTTTATTATAACTTAAAATCAGATTCAAACATGATATTAATTGATAAATGATGCTTTCCTAAGTACCGGTAGCTCCTCTAGAACCTTGGTTAGATTTTACTCTAACTACTACTAATTAAAAGAAAGCATTTTTTCTTCAGGCACACCTGAGAGACCGCCTCCTGCCGATTACCTCCCATAGACCAATTAGATCTCACAGGTTAGGTCTCCTCCGGATTCCATCTGCCAGCCAATGTCGGCTGGCGACTCCCCAGGGGAGAGCCTTCTCTGTTGCAGCTCCAGCCCCTTGGAACGAGCTCCCCGTGGAGATCCGGACCCTTACTACCCTCCCGGCCTTCTGCAAAGCCACCAAGTCCTGGCTGCTCCAGCAGGCCCGGGGGGCCTGCGAATATAGCAATATAGCAATAGCAGTAGACTTATATACCGCTTCATAGGCCTTTCAGGCCTCTCTAAGCGGTTTACAGGGAGTCAGCATATTGCCCCCAACAATCTGGGTCCTCATTTTACCCACCTCGGAAGGATGGAAGGCTGAGTCAACCCTGAGCCGGTGAGATTTGAACCGCTGACCTGCTGATCTAGCAGTAGCCTGCAGTGCTGCATTTAACCACTGCGCCACCTTGGCTCCAGCTCCACGGAAATTGTGAATGTTGCGGTTTTGTTTTTAAAGTGTTGTCTTTGTCTAGTTTTCCCTTTCCCCTTGTCTATTGTGAGCCGCCTGGAGTCCTTCGGGAGTGGGCGGCATACAAGACAAATAAATACAATACAAATACAAATACTGGTAGCTCCTCTAGAACCTTGGTTAGATTTTACTCTAACAGCTACTAATTAAAAGAAAGCATTTTGTCTTCAGGCACAGATAGAATTGATGTGATTTTGGCATGGCACGGCAATTCTAGTTTTTCAACCTGAAACATTATTTGTGCATTTATGTAAAGGAACTTGCGTGCTGGCCCCACTCCCATGTCTGGTTATGCTCCTGTCCTGCCTTTCCAGTTTCTCAATTTTCTGCATTGAGTATTACGAATGAAAATGTGTCTATGTTTTTTCTCATTTTCCTAACCAACTGGCTGCTTTCAAAAAATTCAACATAGCAAGGCTGGAAGTTGAGGTGTCATTAACACCAATTAACTCATTGAACAAGGATCTTGTTTTCAAACAAGGTTCTGAAAACTCTGGTGTTCTGATCGGGGTTATCCGTAATAGCAGACAATTTCCCCTTAAAGCCAGCTTACAGCACAGCAAAACTCTGCTCTAACCTGTGGATAATCTGTGGAGCACAATCTAGAATCTTCCGTAAAATGCCCTGGGCTATAGCAGAAATCTTTTCAAAAGATGCATTGGCAGATTAAGTTGGTGCAAGAAAATCTGAAAATGAGTCTCTCTAAAGCACTGATGGTTTTCTACGTATTTGAAATTCTCCACCTGAAAGCTAAGTTGAACAATCCTGCTATACTGTCATGGAAAATCAAACATTCAATTGTGGTTTGTTTTTTTCCAGAAGGTTGTTGAAAGTTAGCTTTTTTTGAATAAAACAACCAGGATTAACATTACTGCATTTTCCCATGAATTGGAAGAATACATAAATGTGTTATGGATGTCTATCTCTGGACCCTATAGCTGCAATAAAATTTATAGCAAGAAGTACTACTATAATTCAGTACAATGCTAGATGATTCTATTTATCTCCCTCTAACATCAATATAGTAGAGGAAGTTTTTCTTTCTGTTCTTCCACTGGGACACTGAGAATAAAGCAGAAATTGCATCAAAATTGAGTTTAGATGGTATTAATTTGGTCTTTTTCTTAAAAAAAAATTAACAATAAGCTAGACAGGTGGGAAAAAGTATTAAATCATGATTTTGTTTTATTGTTTACCATTCCACCCATTCCAAATCATGCCAGCCTAAAAATGTAATAAATTGCATCATATTAAACTTGCATGAAATCTAGGAATTTTTTTTGCTTTTAAACTTGACTATACGTGTTGCCTTCTTTGAGAGGGGAAAACGGAGTAGGTACTGTAATAGCAAATTTTGGATTTTCAGGTAAAGAGAAAGGTTTCTTGAACATATTGAAGTTTTATTTTGCTTTATTTGCCTCTCATTCCTACTATGGCTATGCTAATGGGATAACCTTTTAGGGAAGAAAATAGAACTGGTATCACCACCACCACCACCACTACTACTACTATACAGGGTGGTAGTAGTAGTAGTAGTAGTAGTAGTAGTAGTAGTAGTAGTAGTAGTTCGAAGTTCGAGGTTCATTTTATTTATATGCCGCCCTATTCCCAGCGGGACTCAGGGCGGCGCACAAACCCAAGGAGGGGAAGGGAAACACAAGAACTACAACAAAAAGTACAGGGCATTTAAAACCACCAACAGCCGTACGGTTCGAGAGGGGAAGGGAACTCATCGACCCCAGGCCTGCCGACACAGCCAGGTTTTAACGGCTTTTCGGAACGCCTGGAAAGAGGTGAGGATCCGAATCTCTGCAGGGAGTTCGTTCCAAAGGGCCGGAACCGCCACAGAGAAGGCCCTCCCCCGGGTAGTAGCCAGATGACATTGGCTAGTAGACGGAACCCGGAGGAGGCCTAATCTGTGGGATCTAACGGGCCTTTGGGAGGTAATTGGCAGCAGGCGGTCTCTCAAGTAGTAGTAGTAGTCATCAGGCCTGTAGAATAAAGTGAAAAGTTGAGATTTCATCCTTCCATTCTCCATTGAAGTGATTGTTGCACCTAAGTTTGACACTGATGATGGGACAGTGTTCTTCGTCACATCTAAGGTCATACGGTAACTTGGGGACCATGGAAGAAGCAATGTAGCATTCATTGGTTTTTTTCTCTCTCTCAACACCCACGGTTTGAGGCAATCAGGACAAGAATGCCACTAGGAATGTTCACACACTTTCCTTTGAGGATCCATCCTGCAATACTTAAAAAAAAAAACTTTTCCTAATATTCCCATAATGACAGCGCTTGGAACTATGACAGATGCCTTATAACTGGAAGGAATAGAAAATCTTCCACCATTGCTAGACATTAACATTACTACATTGCTAGACATAGTACAATAAGTTATTTCCTTTCAGACTGTCCCTTCTGAAGTCCACAATATTAGTAAAAATGAACATTATATCCTTGGAAGATTATCAGCTGTTGCTATTCATTTTTCTTCCATATTCATTTTTAGGACGCAACCTAGATTTTCAAAGCTCAAAGTATCATAGCATTGACATTATCTTTAAACTCCGTCAAGCGTTTGTTAACTTTTACCAGTATAATAAACCAATTGGTAAACTGAGAAGATAGAAGAACTTGGGCAATCTCACCCAGAATCTCAGTGAAACCAGACACGGCTTGTAATGGGTTGGGATTCCACCAGGGAATACCAGAGCTGTAGATTAGTCTTATTAAATTAAAAAAATGAAATGAAATTAACAAAAGAAGACAGATCCATCTTTCCATATTGTTGGCAAGAAAGCTACCTAAATATCTCCAGGTAATACCCAGAATTGATTTTGACCGGAAGCCATGTTTACCCTTTAATAAACTGAATTCAGGGCTTTTGAATTCTCATTTCTTATTCGACAATATCCTATGAACTCATTCTTCTCCATTATAAAGATTTAGAATGCAGGGAGAGGCAAATAGAAGAGGCTCAACTTGTTATAAAGAGGATTGCTGCCTTAAAAAGTCTTCTCTAAGGTTGGAGATGATCTGTCAACCTAGCAGTTCAAAAGCATGTTGCATGCAAGTAGATAAATAGGTACCACTTTGGTAGTAAAAAAAAAAAAACCCAGGTGCTTCAAACAACAGTATGAATTTAACTGGTTCCAGACTTGCTCAAATGCAACGCCGGAATCGAGGTGATGTCGGTGATGGGAGAGCCTGAGATGATGCTTCAGAAAGCCACCAAGACTTCTGAGTGTTTAGTTAGTTTGGCCCCTGTGGTGCACTCTGGATAGTGCACAACCATGAACTGAATGGACCAGCAATTGTTGGTAGCCAAACAATTACTTTGCATTGACACTATAGTCCCCTGGCTAATTTAACCTCACCATACGCTAAATAATAATAATAATTATAATAAATAAGGTTGGATGCATTCTAACAAATAGTGCTATGGATCTCATTGCCATAGCAAGTCTCCATAAAATACCTTTGTGTTGTGGCCCAGCAGGAGCCGTTGGAGCTGCCACCAGACTCCGACAGCGAAGGGCCCTATGAGTCGGCTCTAGAGGATGTGGAGGATCCTGGACAAGGTTCTGACTGAGCAGGGCGCAGAGAGGCTGGTTGGCCACCAGGAGGCACCTGAGCCTTGGACCAGTGGGGAGGAGACAAGGGAGAGTGATCCGGACGCCAGCAGTGAGTTGTTCCTGGATGCACGCCATCGAAGAGCTACTAGGCATCAGGAACAATTACGCAATTACAGGAGGTGATTGTACTCAGATGGTGGTAATTAGGCTCCTCTCCAGACTATAAAAAGACTGCTTGTGCACACGCCCTTTTGCAGAAGTCAACGCAGGAACTAATGTCAGAGAACATTATTGTCAGCTTGGTAGGCTGGATTGCTGCCACGGCTTATCTGTGTTGGTTTGCTGCCAAGGACCTGTCTGTCTGTTAATTAAATGCCATAACTTATCTTTGGCTCGGAGTGTGTGTTGGTGTGGGATGAGGGTGTGTGTGTCAGAACACCTTTGCAATAAATGTACATCGCCCACATAATCTTTAACTTCATATTCTTTTCCTAATCTCTTGTCCATGACAATCAATCATCTTTCTTTCCTCCCCAACTTTCCAAAGAAGGCGGCTTGTTCAGCTGATGGGAGTTGCATATTAAGGCATTCCTCCCATTATGTGCTCACTGCTTGAGGTTGACACAGAAAAATTCATGGGGGGGGGAGATTCTTGTGATTGGGTGGAGACTGTATATAAATGAGGATGGGGGAGGGATAATGTTTTGTGGTAGAGCTTGCACTTTATCTTTTCTTAACATCTTTGGTCCCCAAAGACTATAAAAATAATATGTTCCTGGCTAATGTAATTTCAGAAGAATGGGCATGAATATTCTTTGTCCACTTTGAGATTCATTGTCAGGTTTGCAGTGGGGGAATCATTGAGCAAAATAAGTGAGTCAAACCTTGAAGCATTTTTATATATTTTTCTCATTTATGGAAAAAAAGAATCTCAGAAGCTCAACTAGATAAGTTTAGCGCATTGTCTGGAGATATTCTGGAGTTATAACAATGAGGCTGCAAACCAGGAGGCACAAATTATCCACTATTGGCAGAGGCTGAGGTAATAATCACAAACCTTTCTTATGTCAACAGTGTACTGAGCTTAAACAATGACTAACAGAGGAGGGACACGTGGCTTCTAATTATTCACCTTCACCATGCCTTGAAAAAAAATGAAGACGCGGAAGAGAGGAGAGGGTCTTGTGAAGTGCCTGCATGGTATTCTGAAAGTATTCATTTGAAGGTAGTTCAAAGACTGCATTACACAAGAGATGAAAGACAGGAAGGAACATATAAAACGTATCAAAACAGTCTTTTTAATAACTGGTGCTGGTGGGTCATGTCTTGATTTACTTCCAGTTACATTTCAGGTCTGGAGTATCCTGAAAGCAATTTAACCAGAAAGGCTCATATTAAATGTACAAGCAATTATTTGTCCCGTTAACAACATCTTGTGAGGCGGTTAATTTTAATACAGTATTGTTATCAGATATATGGGACTATTGGGAGGGAGGGGTTATGTACTACAGAGGATGCATTTGAATTAACGTCAAGCTTCTACAATTATTATTTTGTGTTTTTTCCTGATTTTAATCAAGGCTCCAATGTGGGCTTATTTGTAAATCAAATGTGGTTAGTTAAAGTGGCAGCTGATGCGAAATACAAAAAAGAAATCCAGTATTTAATAATACATATAATTACGGGGGCAAGGATTGCCTTTGCTCAGAAATGGAAAAACAAATTAATTCCAAGGTGAAATAATAAGAAAGGTTATGGACTGTGCCGAAATGGACAAACTAACTGAAGAAATCCAGGGAAAAGAAGAATCAGAATTTTACCAGATATGGGATAAATGGTATAGGTAGATGGAGGAAAGAAACAAGAATCAACGAAGGAATATAACAAAACTCAAAAAAAATAATAGTTATGAGTAAAATAGGAGGGTTAAGAATGGTGAAATCCAAATGAAATACAACAGAAGGGGAAATAATATAAGGTGAGCGGTATCGATTGATGATTGCTATTATAAAGAAGAGGAAGTTCCTGTTCGTATTGTATAAATGTGATGTACGTCTAATTTTTTTTGTGTGTGTATTTTACATGTTTGTTAATAAAAATCTTTAAAAAAAATAAAAATAAAGTGGCAGCTGATGTTCTATAATCTATTAACCCCAAAAGATTACAAGCCTTCTTTGTGTGTTTACACAGAGATAACTATCATCTGCCTGTGTCTCTCAATCATTCCCTTTTAGGTTTGTCCTAAGATCCGACGTATCTTTGTCTCTTATATCCATATTTTCACATACAATGCCATATTGTAATCCCGTTTCTCTAATTTGCTATCGCAGATCAACATCTAGATCATTAAGTGCCTAATTGAACCTGATGTGGTAGCAATCTGATGCTGTTTTCCTCCTGGGGATCCGTGATGTATACAGCGCCATCTGTTGGGCTTGGGCGACACTGCAAGACATTTAATATTGAAAATAAACAGATATGAGCAATTTCCTGATCCTCCCTGCTGAATGCGGGGGTGGGCACGGAGAGGGGGGGTTGACTTATTTGTCTCTGTGCTGTAGAGCATTATTTATTTATCTTTTGAATGGTCTAACAACTCCATTGTCCATTACTGCTGCCTCAGTCCATTGTTCAGGCTCTGATCTACAGCAAGGCAACAGTGTTTGATAGCTGTTTCTGGAATACCGTTTCTATCAAAAGCTACATTCATGGGTCAGATTTAGCTGCATGCTCAGATGGAAAGACCTTGTGATTCGTTGTGCTCAACTGGATGGGGGGACAACTTCAGAGAAGCTTTGTTGTCTGTGAACAGATTCTCATCCCCAATCATATGATGTAACAGTTACTTTCAAGAACAAGCTCAGGCGTGATTTTTGTTTATTATTTATTCTAATAATATCAATACCGATAGAATCTAGTAAAAATTTTTTTCCTGTATTGTGTCATCCAGACGTGTTGGAGTATAGTTCCAATAATCCCCAGCCTGGGTGAGAAGAAATATAACTTGATATAACTAGGGAGACCCCAGGTTGGAGTATAGTAACCATGTTTGCTATACTGGTAAAATGTTAGTTTTGGACCAACATTTTTTTTTATATCAAAGGTTTTTATTTGGAGACATTTGACCACAACTTTGTTGCCTAGCTTATGCCACAGGTTTATTGGAGGAATTCTGGGAGTTGAAGTCCACAAGTCTTAAAGCTGCAAGTTTGAACACCCCTGGGTTTTTTTCTAAAGGGTTAGGGGGTGCAAGGGTCTTGTAACTTGACAGCTTTAAGACTTGCACACTTCAATGCCAGAGTTCCTGAGCCAACATGACTGGAGGAGGAATTCTGAGAGTTGAAGTCCACAGGTCTTAAAGCTGTCAAGTTTGAACACCCCTGGGTTTTCTTTTCTAAAGGGTTAGGGGTGCAAGGGCCTTGTAACTTGACAGCTTTAAGACTTGCGTGCTTCAAATGCCAGAGTTTCTGAGCCAACATTTTGGTTGCTAAGCAAGACCATTGTTAAGTGAGTTTCACCACATTTTACAAGTTGGCCACTCCCAGTCACATGGCTGGCAAGCCACTCCCACCCAGTCACATGGCCAGCAAGCCACTCCCACAAAGCAGGCCACACCTACAGAAGAGGTTCTAAAAATTTTTGAAACCCACCACTGACTCATGCCATAAATCAGCATTCACAATCACTAAAAAAAAAAAAAAAACACTTTACAGTAACAATGAACTTCAGATTGAATGCAAAAGCACCATTATAGCTCTGGGTTTCTTTGTAATGCTTCCTTTTTTGTGGGTATGACCAAGTCAGTGTTGAGTGTCAGTGACTACATGGACTAGTGTAGTTTCCTTACAAAGATGTTTGGAAGAGATTTGCTACTGAAAATCTATTTTCTTCCTAGAGCTGAGAGAGAGTGACCAGGGTCACACAATTGGCTTTGTGTCTAAGGTGACACTGGAACACCATCTGTTGGCTGTGACCAGGGGGGGCCTTGCCCATGTTCGTCTGGTGCACCAATTGTGGCCCTATTTGGATCGGGAGGTACTTCAAACGGTCACTCACGCCCTTGTCACCTCAAGGCTGGATTATTGTAACATGCCCTACATGGGGCTACCCTTGAAAAGCGTTCGGAGACTGCAGCTAGTCCAGAATGCGGCCGCGCGAGCGATATTGGGTGCACCAAGGTACACCCACATTACACCTGTCCTCCGCGAGCTGCACTGGCTACCAATTGGTCTCGGGATGCAAATCAAGGTGTTGGTTATTACCTGTAAAGCCCTACATGGCTTAGGGCCAGTGTACCTTCAAGACTACCTACTGCCACATACCTCCCAGTGGCCAGTAAGATCCCACAGATTGGACCTCCTTCAAATGCCGTCAACCAGACAGTGTCGGCTGGCAGGCCCCCGGAGGGCTGTGGCTTCTCCGACTCTTTGGAATCAGTTACCCCCAGAGATCTGGATCATACCCACTCTCATGGCCTTCAGGAAAGCTGTAAAAACCTGGCTGTTCTGGCAGGCCTGGGGCTGTTGACCTCATTGTTGAGGTCCAGCCCCGATTAGAATGAATGTGTGTGGTTTTGTGATTTTAAATTGTCTTTTTTCTTTCTCTCTCTCTCTTTTTTTTTCTTCTTTTTTGTAAGCCGCCCGGAGTCCTTCGGGATTGGGCGGCATATAAATTTTGATAATAAATAAATAAACAGTCACCTGATTTCTAGCCTGTTTCCTTCACTGCAATCTAGCTCTCTACAATGCTACTAGAACTCGATTTTTGAAAATGAAATTGTCAAAGCTAACTTTACTTTGCCCAGTGCTGAGCTGGTTTTCAGCTTTCTGGAAATCATTATGCAACGGCCTTATTGCACTAATAAAGACAATATTTTCTTTCCTAGCTGTTATTATTGCTTATCCAATGCTGTGCAAGATTCAGCATTTTTTTTTCATCAGCCTCCAGGCTACTTCTAAAAAGTCGAACAAGAAATGCTGTTTTGTTAAATGTACAATTGTCATGTTTTGTTATTGGAAGAATTCAGAACTTAATTGGCAAGAATTCTCTTGCTGTTGCTTTTTTCATCGCTCTTCTCATGAATGCAAAATATATTTTCTAGTTTTACATTAAGAAGTCAGGTTTCAGATCTTACACCATGTTTTTTTTCTCAAGTCGCGTACGTCTTCTTTGAAGTTTTGAGTTCTGATTTATATTTGTTGAAACACACCTGCCCCTCGATTAGATTCACGAGTTCACTCACAACCTGAATTTAAATTACTGTAGAATCAAAGATTTATTTCTCTTTTAACTAGACCATGCTGACTGAGAGTTACAGGAATCTAAAGAAGGATTCTAGATTGGGAAATGCCAGGTTAAAATCCCTCATTTCAGAATTTTCACTATTTCTTTTCAAGTACATTGTGAAAAGTCTATGCAAGTAAAAAGATGACATCTCTCTTGATAGCTGTGCCTAAATTGGTTTTTTCATCCAGCTTCATTGCCCATCAAGTGATATTTGCTAGATACAAAAATATAACATGATATGGTTGTTTTGGAAAGTAATGCCAACAATGAATATGTAATGCCTTTTTTTCTCTCCTAGATTTCCTAGCTACAATATTTTGCTCTCTGTATAACAGGAATATATTACCAGCCACTGATGACAACATTTCCAATAAAGTCCTAGATGCCCGGCACCGAAGGGCTAATAGGCGTCAGGAACAGTTGCACAAGTACAGGAGGTAATTGCACTCAGCTGGTGGTCATTAGGCTCCTCTCCAGACTATAAAAGGAATGCTTGTGCACACGCCCCTTTTTCAGAAGTCAACGCAGGAACTAATGCTGGAGAACATTATTGTGAGCTTGGCAGGCTGGATTGCTGCCATGGCTTCTCTGTGCTGGATTGCTGCCCAAGCTTGTCTGTGCCGGTTTGCTGCCAAGGACCTCTCTGTCTGTTAATTAAATGCCATAACTTATCTTTGGCTCAGAGTGTCTGTTGGTGTGGGACGAGGGGGGTCAGAACAAAAATACATTAGAATGATAGCTATTTAGGTCTTGCCCTGTTACATCACGGTCAGTTCAGCCTACTCTGAGACTGGATCTTAGAACACAGCTTTTAATTTCAAAGCGTAAAAACAAGGTATATGCTTGACAAAACAGCTAAGTATAGTTTAAGGTTTTTTGTTTTTTTTACAGACATGGTGATTTGAAGTAGATTGACCTAGATTGACCTGGTTTATTTAATAAAAATAAAGTTTTTCACCTATTATCCCATTCCCATTGGGTGATTTTGAGAGCAAAAGCAATTCAAGTATGAATTGATATCTATACTGGAAATATAGTATTAGTATTGCAATAATATTCAGTTCTTGACTCTGGTGTTCTGTATTAGAGTCCCTCAATAAGGGAGCTGGGTGTTTAACAAGATATAGAGAGGTCAGGGATGGGTTGCTGCCAGCCAGTGACGTGCGGTCAGCTTTAGCCCCGGTGAGGCTGTTTTTAGACTTGTGGACTTCAACTCCCAGAATTCCACAGCCAGGCATGCTCAGTTCCGATTTAAAGCGACAGCATTTTCCCCCCTTGCAAAATAAGTTTTCCCATTCTTTTTCTTCTCCCTCCCCCTCCTTCCTCCCTCTCTCCCTCCCTCCCCCCTCTCTCAAACAGACACATGCAGACAGAGAACTTCGATCCTTCTCTCATTCACTCACTCTCAAACACAAACACAGAAGTTGGACTGGATATATTTTCCAAAGGCTTGAAAGCAGCTCCTCTGCCATACACCCCCCTTCCCCTGCTGCCTTCTGATCAAACTTTTTGAACTCCTCCCCCCTCCCCACACACGGACCTTTTCCAGCTGTTTCAGAGACGATTTCAACTCTGCTTCTCCCTGCCCTACCCTGCCCTCTTGAAAAGCCAGAGCTCTGAAGTCAGACTGAGCTAGTCGCTCCTAGAAAACTCTAAAAAGCCTCTAAAAATGCCCTCTACAGGAGGCGAGAAAATACGTGCCTCATTTGCATAAGAAATTCTTCCCTTGTTAACCCTTGCTTAACTCTTAAAAGGCGAAAAATTCCTTATGCAAAAGAGGCCCCTAGTTCTCTGGCCTCCTCCTAGTTAATACTGAGAGCAGACACCAAGCCACTGTGACTTGAAATCTGGTAGCAACTACCCTGGCTTTAATTATTTTAAGAAAATTATTTAAAATCCTTTCCTTTCCCTGAGGAGACTGGTGAGGCCCCACCTCCCTTGCCTCTAGTGACTGCACATCCCTGCTGCCAGCGTTACTAGCGGTGTGCATGTGCGCTGTTCAATGTAAATTGTTCTGTGCATGCATATAGAACAATTTACACATGCACAATTGCACATGCACAGTCACTAAAATTCAAAATGGTGGCCACCAAGCAGCAGAGATGGAACTGGTTTGGGGCGTGTCAGGCCTGGGTTACTGCCGGTTCTGTGACCCAGGCCTGAATTGCACTACTGGTTCGGCTGAACGGGGCTGAACCAACAGCAACCCACCTCTTGGAGAGAGGGAGAGGGAGACAGAGAGAGAGAATAGATTACAAAGGAAATCCTGACAATGATTCTATCATTACTTGCCAGGATTTCCCACATGAAATAGTTGAGAATACCTAAATTAATTTTGTAGGTAATTCATCCTATAAAGTTGACCATACCTCCACATCTCAGAAGAATCTCAGGCAAATATTTTTTCCAATTGTGCTGTCACAGATACTTAACTATTTCTTGTGAAAATGTATAGATGGTTACAAAGCTTCCTGTGAACAAAGACAGTCAGGATTTTAAACAGATCCCCAACGTATGTGAAAGAACAACAACAACAACAATAAAAAAAAACATTGGGCAATGTGCTGCCTTACCCTCTTGTAAGGTCGTGGCACTACTGATTTATTGCAATCAGAATCTCCCTTTGCAAAATTCAGGATTTAAGAAGACTCATTTGGCAGTTTTAGTCTGCAGTAACATTAAAAAGAGCTAATGCTTTAAAAACAGAAAAGGTAGGAAGATGAATTTGGATATGTGTTGGAATTGCTCTAATCATAATTACTGAAACAGTAAACGTCCTTATTGATTTATGCCACTTGGAGCTCTCAGCAGTTCATATATTGGACTCCTAATATATACTCCCCCCTCTTCCTTAAATGCAGTGGTGAGCACAAAATACTGCTGCATTTTAATTTTGGAAGTGACTGTCAGGTAAATTATAGGAAATCAATTTTCTGAAATTTAATTATACAATGGGCTTTACTATTCAGGCAATTATCAAACAACGACATGTACTTTAATTTGATCCATAGTTGACCATTCATTCTTCATTCTTAATGGAAGGAAAAACACACACAATCATTTAGGCGTGACTAAATCTGACATAGCCAGATGCCCACATGAAAGTAGAATCCACCTGTCCTTGGCTTGGCATAGAAATAGCATTGACATGACATTAGCATTTTTATTTCTGATGAAAGAAATGTCCTTCTGGGTTCGGCTCCAAGTGGGGAAAAAGACACTGGAGACATGGAGGCTGCTTGGAAAGATGGTTTATTGTTGGACAGGACCACGTGGCTTGAGCCCTGAACAGAAAAGGTGATCACATGCTTCAATGTTGGTGGAGAAGAAGAGAAGGGCGGAGGGAGGGGCTTGCTAGGCTTTTTATAATCTGTTCAGTCCCACCTCTCTGTTTCCTGTTCCTGTGTAAGAAATGTATTCTGATTGGTTGTCAGACTCCCATAGGGCCATGCAGGGGCAACTCTCTGGGCTGTGTTTTGAATCCAGGTTTAGTTGAGTTCTCAGATGCCATGTGGTCAGTTGAGTATAGGGCCAATATTATCATGCCTTTACTCCCATCCCCCCTGGGGCTGCAGTGGAGAAGTCTTTATTATGTAAAAGGGACTAGCTTGGCCTTCTTAATGGCCCATTAACAGTGGGGATGGGCAGGAAGCTACAGACAACTATTCTGCCTTTTAAAACATGTTTCTTTCTTTTCATATCCAGAGAAATATTCTGCCTTTTCAATATTTCCTAGGATATTTCATTTTTCTGGGAGAGGGCTGGATGATAACTTCCCACATTTCAAGGGCAATTACAGTAAGCAAGATCTGAGCACATGTCTCAATATGATGCATCTGGACTCAAGGAACAGACTAAAATAAAAACAAGTATTTCAGAATGAATGAAGCAATAGATCATAATTAATGTTCCTATGCATAACTGGAAAATAAAAAAGTGATTTTGGAGAAGGAGAAGCCCTGGGCAAGATGAGAGAACTTGAAAAACGCAGAATCAATATTATCTATTAGAATATATTTAAAATTGTTACTCAGGTAATGACAAGGAGGCAGAATGAATTTAAAATTGTATGATAAAATGAATGCAAAAGAACTTATTAAAGTAGAACAATGAGATGAACTATGGGGGGAACATTACACCAAGCTACAACTTGGCAAATCATACAACAATCGTTGTGGGAAATTGCACAAGGAAGAAAGAATGTTTACCATATTTGCTAGTTATTAAAAAGACTCAAATATACTGGAAAGTGATACGCTAAAACATCCATAAAATTCTGAAAATATTTTTTATTCTGTAAACATTCTCATTGCAAAGAAGTTAATATATGAGTGTTGCTTTAAATATATATATATATTATTCATAAAAGTTATTCTAGCCTTTTTTTTGGTCTCCTGATAAGACATTCCACATTCAACATGTGTTTGAGCTTCCAGTGTCTGTCACAGTATCTCTGGTGCCTGCAGAATTTTTGTCCAAATATTTTACAGTACACACTTCAGACATAAGAGTAGTGTTTCTATAGAAATGGATGCAGCACCCTAAAGCAATAAGAATATAACAAAGAAAGGCTTCCAGAAGCATTTGGAATAATGAATAAGAAACGAAGAATTTTTCACCATACAATCTTAAAGCATTGCAATATGTAAAGTATCACGAAGCATTGTACTGTTATTTTGGTACTTGAATTAATAGTAGATATAGCCCAGAACGGTTCCACCACAAAACCGCGGAGGACAAAATCGCGCTCGACGAAAGCGCGCATTTGACGTCATCACAGCGCGACGAAAACATCGCGCTGTGATCGAAAAATGTAAAAATAAAGTGAAAACCTTACCCTAACCCCCCCAAACCTAACCCTAAACCTAACCCTAAACCTAACCCTTAACCTAACCCTAAACCTAACCGTTAACGTAACGCTAAACCTAACGCTAACCCTTAACCTAACGCTAAACGTAACCTTAACGCTCTAAACCTAACCCTAACCCTTAACCTAACCCTAACCCTAAACCTAACCCTTACCTTTATGTGAATCGGCTTGCTTTAATTTTAATTTTATTTCAATTTTTAATTTTTTTCATCGCGCTGTGATGACGTCACATGCGCGCGTTCGTCAAGCGCGATTTTGTCCTCCGCGGTTTTGACGGGTCACGGCCCAGAACTATAGATCAAGAGTAACACATCTCGTTTAAAGGATGTAGGGCAAATAATTTGACATGCTAAACATTATCTTCTTGACCTCAATATTGCCCTGACTCCAGAAGTGGGCATCTGAAGCAGTTTCCTTACGGTATGGCCAGTCCTATTAGTTATAGGAAGAATATATAACTCTTATAAATATCTGTTAAAAGTTATTGATCATGCTTGAGCCCATCGTGCCATTAATTATGCAGTTATATTTTCTAAATGGCCAAAAGGATTGGAACTCTTTTGCATTTTTCAGAATACAGCAAAATAAAATTATACAGGCTCCAGTTTGCCTGGTCTACTGGCAGTCACTTTATATGCTAAACATGAGATCAACTAAAGTGTTTTATGAAAGCTAATTATAACATAGAAAAGATGGAGCAGAATCCAGCCTTTTGAAATCAATATGATATTTAGTCTCACTGGTTTTGATGGGAACCACATTTAATATTCTCTGGAATTCATCTTTTTCTCCTGTATCAAGATAATTATACACAGTCCACTCATCCTCCTGGTTTGATTTACACAGCATTCTAAAATAAGTTGTGAGTGGCATGTGGTTCTGTTCTTACATATTTGTTCCAAGATTTTTTCCTCCTCACACATTACATTTCTTCTCTATTAAAATGTGTGTTTTCCAGTAAAATATTATAAAATGAGAGTTCTATAGTCTCTAGTATTGCTACTGTCCTTGCAGAGGTGGGTTCCTACCAGTTTGCACCTATTTGGTAGAACCGGTTCATCAAATCTACCGAACCGGTTAGAAGAGGTTCTACCAGGGGACCCGGAAAGCAGGCCACACCTACAGAAGAGGTTCCAAAATTTTTTGAAACCCACCACTGGAGGAGACACACACACACACACACACACACACACACACACACACACACACAGACAGACACAGACAGACAGACACAGAGGGAGAATCACATAGAGAGACACAGAGGGAGGAAGGGCGGGAGAGAGAGACAAAGAGACACACACACACACATACACACAGAGAGAGACAGACTCACACAGGGAGAGAAAGAGAAAGAGAAAGGAAGAAAGAAAGAAAGAAAGAAAGAAAGAAAGAAAGAAAGAAAGAAAGAAAGAAAGAAAAAAGAAAGAAAAAGTGAGAGAGAGAGATGAAAGAAAAAAGGGACAGAGAGACAAAAGGAAGGAAAGAAAGAGAGAGAGGGGGGGAGGGAGAGGGAGAGGGATAACGAGAACACATGGCCAGCAAGCCACTCCCACCAGGTCACATGGCTGGCAAGCCACTCCCACAAAGGAGGCCACACCCACAGAGTAGGTTCGAAATTTTTTTGAAACCCACCACTGTGTCTTTGGATAAATAGTGTTTGGGGAATAACATTTCCTTCTCTTTATGCATTTGTTTGCTCGCAACCAAAATAAATCATTGTCAGTGATGGATTATAAGAAAAGAAGCAGACACCAGCTCATTGTCAGTCTCTCTGCCCTACAAGAAATGAATCCAGCCAAATCTTGTAAGAGTAGAAGCTGACTCAAGGAAAAAGATGATCGAACCAGATTACTGGTGTAGCATTTTGAATCATTTAAAAAAGCAAAGTAACACATTATTTAGCAGTTACTTATGAAGAGAAGTTGTTATTGTTCACAACTTCTTCAACCTTCTTCTTATTCAGAAGGTTTTTATATATTTTGATTGCAGGGTAGTTAATATAAAATATCCCCAAATATTATTTGCGTTGAAGATAGGCTTATACATGGTACATAAAGGGACTTACAGGATAAGTGTTAACAGAGGAAACTTACAATATACTGTGGTATAATTCCAAAAACATTGATTTGTGTATCACCCATCAAGTTTGGACTTTGGTAGATCTAATAGAAAAAGGCAGTCATGATTTTAGTTAACCCATATTTTTCAGGTAGGACTACCAAACCTAATCTCCAAAAATCTGGATGATTGTTATAGGACAGCAAATGGCTAGATGTTTTTATCTCTATGCTTCCATCTAATATACTCCAAAGTACTGCAAACCAAAATCTTTAAATACTGATAGCTGTTGTGACCCAGCAGGAGCTGTTGGAGCTGCCACCAGACTCTGACAGCGAGGGGCCCTATGAGTCGGCTCTGGAGGATGTGGAGGACCCTAGACAGGGTTCCGACTCTGAGCAGAGTGCAGAGAGGCTGGTTGGCCACCAGGAGGCACCTGAGCCTTGGACCAGTGGGGAGGAGACAAGGGAGAGTGATCCGGACGCCAGCAATGAGTTGTTCCTGGATGCCCGGCACTGAAGAGCTAATAGGCGTCAGGAACAGTTGCGCAGTTACAGGAGGTAATTGTACTCAGCTGGTGGTCATTAGGCTCCTCTCCAGGCTATAAAAAGGACTGCTTGTGCACACGCCCTTTTGCAGAAGTCAACGCAGGAACTAATGTCGGAGAACATTATTGTCAGCTGGATTGCTGCCAAGCCTTATCAGTGCTGGATTGCTGCCCAAGCTTGTCTGTGCCGGTTTGCTACCGAGGACCTGTCTGTCTGTTAATTAAATGCCGTAACTTATCTTTGGCTCGGAGTGTGTGTTAGTGTGGGACGAGGGGGGTCAGAACACCTACCTAGTCTGAATCCTGGATTTTCCTGAAGAAGAAATTTGAGAGCCCCTCCCCCCAAAAAAAAGATAGAGGGAGGGAGAGGGAAGGAGGGAGAGGGAGAGAGGGAGTGGGAGAGGGAGAGAGAGAGAGAGAGAACCCCTTCCCCCACATGAAACCAACAAATGAGCTTCATATCTAATGTCTTATCATAATTCTGTCACAGTGTTTTTTCTGGATGCAGGTCAACATATTCAGCATGTTATCTGTGGGGACCACCTTTCCCTAAGAATACCTGCCCATCTTATCAGGTTTGATACTCCATTCTTTTAAACATTACCATCTTGTGGGAGCTAGGAAATGTGCCTTTTCCCCAGCAGCCCCTGCCCTATGGAACACTCCCCCCCCATGAAGTTTAGTGAGCTTCCACCCTACCACAAATTTTAAAAGTGACCATGTCTGTGATCTAAGATGTTTCTTCAAACAACATATTGAAGTGGTTTGGTCTTTTTAAAGATATACGGTAGATGAGACTGCGTTTCCTATTAGAACTGAAATATTAATACAATAAATACTAATATGATTTGTAATGTTTTGTGTGTAATATTGGAGAAATTTTGTGGAAAACAATATGGTAATGTAGGAAATAATATTTCATTTATTTTATTGCATCAAGCAAAAGTGACATTGAAAGACAGATTCTTGATTCAGGAGAAACAACGGCCACCACTCAAATTTCATTTAAATTGTAAATTTGTATAGTTTTCAATCTGGGGGTGACAGGATTGGATGACACTGTTCATATGTACGGATATGTACGGATAAGAGCCGAGGTGGCGCAGTGGTTAGGGTGCAGTACTGCAGGCCACTTCAGCTGACTGTTATCTGCAGTTCAGCGGTTCAAATCTCACCGGCTCAAGGTTGACTCAGCCTTCCATCCTTCCGAGGTGGGTGAAATGAGGACCCAGACTGTGGGGGCGATATGCTGACTCTGTAAACCGCTTAGAGAGGGCTGAAAGCCCTATGAAGCGGTATATAAGTCTAACTGCTATGCTATATTTTTGTGCATGCTTTTTCTCCATCCCATCTGGTATTGGAAGCTGTATTGCTGCAGATTATTTTCCTGTTATTTTCAGCCCATTAACATTGGAGAGGATGAACTCTTTGGGGATAGGCAATGCATCTTTGCAATGCCTGATGTAGCAGTTCTTATAGCAGCAACTAAAAAAATTAGCTAGGATATCATAAATAAGATAATCTTTGCCGAGGTTATTTGATGCAGTTCAGACTTTTTGAGGAAGGAAGGGAAACGTGTGAAAACATTCCAGTATACCCAAAGAAAACCTTTTTTGTGAAAATGCACGGAATAGCATATTGAAGTTAAAAGGCATGTCATATATAATCTTATCCGTATTTATTTGCTAGCAAACATCAATGTATTTAAAAAAGCTTACTACAAACCAGGGGTGGGTTCCTGCCAGTTCTAACCTCTTCTACAGAAGAGGTTCCACAAATCTACAGTGCCATTTAGAACCAGTTCCAGCTCCCTCTGCCCGCCCGTCCGCACATCATCAAGATGAAGAGTGAGAGGAGGAATTCTTGGAGTTGAAGTCCACAAGTCTTAAAGCTGTCAAGTTTGAACACCCCTGTTTTTTTTTTCTAAAGGGTTAGGGGTACAAGGGTCTTGTAACTTGACAGCTTAAAGACTTGTGTGCTTCAAATGCCAGAGTTTCTGAGCCAACATGACTGGAGGAGGAATTCTGGGAATTGAAAGTCCACAAGTCTTAAAGCTGTCAAGTTTGAACCCTCCTAGGGTTTTTTTCCTAAGGGGTTAGGGGTGCAAGGGTCTTG